>NC_084952.1:2140068-2142568 GCF_949316205.1 Platichthys flesus | reverse complement strand
CTAGGGCAACACACACACACACATTCACACACACACACACACACACACATTCACAGACACACACACACACACACACACACACCGACTCAGTGACAAGCACAAGTTACCGTAAGTGACTGATGGATGTTTTGTCAATCAAATGTGAGATTTAGTTTGACAGCACACGCTCACACACTGACAGGGTGAGGAGCACAAACAGTGCCAGAGGCCGACTGACAAGGCATGAAATACACACACAGACACACACAGACACACACAGACTTCATGGTCTGATAGCTTATCGATTCCTCTGCAGGTGACTTTTTGAAGACAAGGCGATTGAGGGAGAGGGAGGGAGAGAGAGTAGACAGAAAGAGACGGACAGGTGAGGAGAGTGGGAGGGAGAGATAATGAAGAGGAGGACGAGAGTCGTTATTCAGGCGGAGTTAAGCAAATGTTCACACTGTCGACTGAGGATTGAGGAAGAGACGCAGACGTGTGTCCTGTGAGCTTCCTGTTATCAGTCACTCTCTGTTTTTATTCCCTTTCTAGGAATATGATTTTCTTCAGCTGCACTCGCTGTCACATGAAGTGAAACCGTGGCCTCATTGTAAAAGTTGTGATTGTCAACGGCTATTGCATTAATTTCTTCACCCAGAAAAAACAATGTTGTTGTTTATAGAATGAAATGAATTTGGAATCACAAACTGACGACTGGTTAACCGGTGAATTCAAGCTGAACCGAGCTCATCAGTGATCCGTGGACACGCAGCTTTTCGTCCTGCGGTGAAAAGTCGCCATATTTGGCCATGGTTTGTCCAGTACTTTCAACTGGGACCACTAGCGAGGCCTGCAGATGCCCTTGTTGGTTTTAGTGGGAGGACGGATTCTGCAATGTCCTGTTTCTGCAGAGCAAAGCACACTGTCTGTTTATGTCTCTGTTTATCAGACAATCAATTTGGAATTGCATTGCTTTATTTAGTGAAAAGACACCAAGCAAATCAGATGGAATTGGCTTCAAGTGAATGAATCCCCCCCCCCCCCCCCCCCCCCCCCCGGTTGCCTCCTCCATGTTAGCAGATGACACATGGACCAAACTGAAGAATGAAAATAACTTTGTCAAGATGGTTTTCTTTCATTTAAGGTAAAAATGTGGTGAAACATCATTTACTGACCGTTAACACTGACTCTGACATTCTAACTTCATTTCTGTGCAAAGGGAGGAGGTGGAGATCCACCTTTATTTACTGTTAATGGTTGGGCCTCAGTTGCTCCTCCTCCTCTTTTGAAGCTGCAGCACAGATCACGCTACATCTACTGTTTAGTCCACTTTGTCCACTTTCCCCCCCGGACACTGGCTGAAGCTATTTGATACTCCGGTCCGAGCCAGGCAGGTCTTTTGTGGCTTTTATGCGTTTGGGTGGTGTTAGTGCCATATTGTCTGATTATGTAGTGGACCGCCCACTAGGCAGACTGAATGATTATCCTGTGTTCTGTGTGTGTGCGTGTGTGTGTGTGTGTGTGTGTGTGTGTGTGTGTGTGTGTGTGTGTGTGTGTGTGTGTGTGTATGTGTGTGTGTGTGTGTGTGTGTGTGTGTGTCTGTTTGCTCACATTAGAAAGCCAGCCGTGGTCCGGTTCATTAGCTCTGTTGCCAGCAGCTGAATGAGGAGCTGAGCACCTCGGAAACCGGCTGAGAAAAGCTTTCTGGAGCGTTCTGTGTCTCCTCTAACGCTCTGGTCATGCTCTGGTATCGTGGGACACCAGTGGGACACCAGTGGGACAGGGAGACACACCACCTTGTGAGCAGGGATGCTGTGTTGCTATATCTGAAAAAAAGAAATCCACTTGTCTGCATGTGGATGTTTTAGCATGCAGTGGTGTACTCCAGCAGAACAGAGAGCCCTCTCCTGGAGGAACGCTCCCTCTGGCAGCCATATTGGACATCTTCAGCTCCTAAATAGTGGCAGTGAAGAGCTGATTGTTCCTGAGTCCGGTCGAGCTCGGAATCAAACGTCTGTTTCCTGTCGTTTCTCGCTGGGAAACATCTCAGTGAAGAGTTTGAACAATATCCTGAAGTGCAGGTGAAACATATCGACTTCATCAGACCTTTTATTGGATCCGCTGGACAGGGGGGGGTTAAGGTGTCTCATGTTTCACTGCCTGGTTGGAAGAAGTTTAGACGACTACAAGGGAAGTCTGATTAGGTGCGGGACAATTAATGGGTCACAGAAGAAGACGAAAAATCTAAATATCCTACAATCTTTGCAGACTTCATCTCAAGATGTTCTATAAATCACTATAAATCTATTTGAGCGGTTTGAAGCAGACGTGGATTCATTTTAACATTTTTAAATCACAAAAAAGTCTCTAAACTGAAATGTCTCTCGTTGATCTGTTGAGTCCGACATGGCTGATGGGAGATTAGCCTTCCATTCCTCTTTAGTTTGGTGGGAAGATAAATACAGTTGCCAACAAGGAACAAACTCCCATAAAGGATTAAGTGCAGTGAATTGTTTTAAAT